>NC_052572.1:51849781-51864781 GCF_016699485.2 Gallus gallus
GAAAGAAAGAAGGAAAGAAAGAAAGAAGGAAAGAAAGAAAGAAGGAAAGAAAGAAAGAAGGAAAGAAAGAAAGAAGGAAAGAAAGAAAGAAAGAAAGAAAGAAAGAAAGAAAGAAAGAAAGAAAGAAAGAAAGAAAGAAAGAAAGAAAGAAAGAAAGAAAGAAAGAAAGAAAGAAAGAAAGAAAGAAGGAAAGAAGGAAAGAAAGAGAAAGAAAGAAAGAAGGAAAGAAAGAAAGAAAGAAAGAAAGAAAGAAAGAAAGAAAGAAAGAAAGAAAGAAAGAAAGAAAGAAAGAAAGAAAGAAAGAAAGAAAGAAAGAAAGAAAGAAAGAAAGAAAGAAAGAAAGAAAGAAAGGAAGGAAGGAAGGAAGGAAGGAAGGAAGGAAGGAAGGAAGGAAGATTCTTGTTGGATCAAGTCTCTGGCTGCATTGTCAGTGGTGCTAAAACTCAGAAAAAGTGAAAATGAAAAACTGAGGTAGCTGTTCACTGTAGCAGCATGGACTTGGATGAGCTTAGCTTGCTCATGAACACACATGATGGTCTGTAGATTAGGTTTTGCCTTCTTTCAATGAAATCTTTAGTTTTCCTTGGTATTTCCCTGCAGCTCCTGGCTCAATCACTGAACAGTGACATACCATGCTGGGAGGACACACACTTTCTGAATGGACATTAGTCTGACTTGGTTCACCACACACATTTTGCCATCCTGCACTGCATATCTCATTCCATGTAGTCTTTATCCAGAGTAATTCATTTGGGTCAACCCAGCCCAGCCATCCCCATCTCTCATCCACCTCTCTGAACTGGAAGTTCTAACCTTCCAAGAAATCAATAAGACCAATTTCATTGCTGGGTATGTGCTTCAGAAAAGGTCACAACTAGAACTTCAATGTTCTGAAAAGAAAGCAAAATGTTTCTGGGTCTCTGTGTCCAAACTCCTAGGTCTTTATGCTCCTTCTCTGCTTTTGGAAAGCAATTGAAATAATCACACTTTGATCTGTTGCTTCAGACTTTGATCTGTTACTTCTTTGTTGCTCAGATAAATATTATGTCTTTGAAAGTTCTTCATTTTTAGCATTTAATGTAGATTTTTTTCTCTTGCATTAGTACATGGAAAAATACAGCAATGAAGGATAAGGAGAAGATAATGTACTTAATGCCTTCTGTGACTCAGTTGTTCCCTGAGTAGCCAGAGCTGGAAGACAGGGACAGGGAATGGAAAGAAATTCTCCTAATTCAAGTATAGCAACCTGCTACTTCACTTTGCCATACACAAGTCTATGGAGTCAGATGGAATCCAAACAAGAGTAATGATAAAGCTGGTAGAAGCTCTCACCAAGCCACTTTCCATCATTTATCAGCACTTCTGGCTATCGGGGGAGGTCCCAGTTGACTGAAGATTAGAAAATGTGGTGTCTTTTTGCAAGAAGTGGGGGAAAGAGGACCTTGGGAACTACAGGCCCGTCCAGCCTGATGTTGGTGCCATGAAAGATGATGGAGCAGATCATCTTTAGTGCCATCATACACAGCTTACCTGTAGGGCCCCTTCAAGTACTGGAAGGCCACTGCAAGGTCTCCTTGGAGCCTTCTCTGCTCCAGTCTGAAATACCACAGCTCTCTCAGCCTGTCCTCATGGGGGAGGTGCTCCAGCCCTCTGATCAACTGCATGGCCCTCCTCTGCACCCACTCCAACAACTCCATGTCCTTCTTGTGTTGGGGGCCCCAGAACTGGATGCAGTACTCCAGGTGGGGTCTCATGAGAGCAGAGTAGAGGGGCAGAATCACTTTCCTTGACTTGCTGATCACACTTTTCTTGATGCAACTAAGGATATGGTTGGCCTTCTGAGCTGCAAGTGCACATTGCCAGCTCACGCTGAGTCCTTCATCAACCAACACCCCCGAATTTATTAAAATGATACAGATGATGGAACATATTTCAAAACTGGTAGATAAATTGGAAGCACCTATAATTTTAGATACAGTCATATATATAAACATTTACATCAGTTATTGTTTGGTTCTGGATGGGAAATAACCACAAAATATTTGTAGATGTTAAATACAGTATGAGAAAATAATATTCTCTGAAAATCTACTAAGCTATTTTTGTAGTCATAAAACCATATAGCATGTAGCTAAGTATTCAAAATTGCCAGGAGAAAAGGCAGATTGTTAGATTATTTACGATTTTCTAGAACCTTTTTACTAATCCTTATTCATATATTCCTTCTGGTAATATTTCCCATAGAAATATCAGCTATGCCTGCTCTCAAAGGCAGGGAAAATGTGCTAGATTCCCCTTCCATAGATTCTTCCTTCTTTCTCCCTTAATTATGTTTTGTACATAACATTACTCCAGATCTATTCATGTAATAAAACAGACAAAAGGAGGTTAAAAGGGCCTGGAGGGAGGGAGGCAAAGGGCATTATATATTTCTACATCTGTCTTTTTGCTTAGAGTCTTATTCATTTCAGTAAATTTTTTATGGGAAACATTTTGAAGTTTCAGAAACCAATTAACAGAAGTGGAAGAAAAGGCAAACAAAAAATTCAGCTACTAAGTGTTGGCTTGTACATTCTGTCTTTGTTGTTTTGTTGTTGTTGTTGTTGTTGCTGTTGTTGTCTGGAACATTTCCTTTTTAAGAATGTATTTTGTTTGTGAAAAATGCTGAAGATTTAGCACTTAACTCCAAACAATGATATTCCAAGAATCAGAGCTTTTGTTTTTAATATTATCCAGAAAACTACTTGGTTTCTACCTTCTCACATCTGCATCACTCTTTGTCACTTGCCATAATTTTCATTTGTTGTTTTTTATCTGTTTCTTCTGCACTTATTTTTTCTGAGTCTTCTGAAGGAAGTCTGATTCAGTCCATAACATCATAGCCATCATAACCAGTGTCTTTGCTTCTTGTTCAACTCTAAATCATACCTTTCTTATTTCCAACAATATCTGTGTGCCAGATCTATACAACAGCTTGCTAATAGCAGACTTCTTTTTCTTACCATTAAGCTTTATCTTACATTTAATTTACCTGATGTATCTCAAAAATGATTCTACTATTTTTTCAGTTGTCCAAAATTTTTCCCCATTTCAAAATTTACATATAGACTTCTTTTACCCTTTTCTCCATCTTTTTATCTAATTAGTTAGAATAACTGTATGGTCTCCCATGGTAACAGCCATAAAATTCTCATTACAGAAGACATCCTATATTTTTGCAGAAATCTGCTCTGTTGGTTTTCCTCTGTATGTGTGGAAGACAAATATCTGGTCTCTCTGATTTGCGCAAAGTACAACCCAGAACAGATGACTCTGGCATTGGTCATCAGCCAAGACAAAAGAGGCACTGCACGTTTTTTGTTAGTCATAATAGCTCTAAAATGAGCCATGTGCATTCAGAGAATTTAGATCTGAATGACAGCAATCCATCCCACAACTTCCATATCTCTCCCATCACCTTTCTTTACCTGCATGATCAGACTATAATGGCATTAATAGAGAAGCAAAGAGAAACTCAACTGCTTTTTCTCCTGTGGTAATACAGTATTAACTACAATAAATACTCCTGGGAGAAAGAAAGGTCAGTATTTACTTGCTTCATCTAGCAATTGATTATATGTCTCTTAAGGACTGCAGTGCTTTAGTACAAAGTAAGAAATGGTCAGCCAAAGGAGACTGTTCTACAGAGATGTTTCTTATTTACCAGATATGCTACATTTAATGGTGTGATAAGTCTAGAATCAGATGTTGAAGGAAGGAAGAAAGGATCCTTGACTTCTCCTATATCACCTTCATCAACTTCACAAACATCCAACCAAGCAAGTTTACCTAATGCCTTTACTGTTTCATTTGAGGGCAGGAAGGCAGAATAACAGAGAAAAAGCTTCTGCTCTGTATTTATGAGAATTGGGAGTGCCTTTGATGCAAAGAAGAAAACATGTGAATTATGTATTTATACATTGTAAAAGTGTCATTACCTACAAATGTAGCGATGTGCAATATGGTTTCAAACGTAACTACACAGTTTGCACATAGCGGTTTAACAAATGTTTTGAATACAACTGTAATTTTTTCCTTTGAAGTGAGAATCTTCCCCTATATGTTTGTGCATTTTCAGCAAAGATTTCTAGTGTTAGTTGAGAAATGAGATTCAGCTTAGATGTCAGACACTTTACTAGGTGGCTGGCCTTGAGCTATCAGTTCTTTAGTCTGAGTAATTCAGGTAGATGAATGGTTGATATGAAATTGCATATGCATGCCAGAACACAGGTCTCTGTCTACTGTACTAGCTTCTGTGTATGTAGGGAAGCAGTATGGTAGAACCTGTAAGCATTGCAGACAAAATTCATTGCACACATTATAAGTAAAAGTGTTGTAGGGACTTCACAGAGTGATGAGCAGCCAAAATGGCACCAGTACACTCTTCAGGATTTAAAGCAAATGGAATACTGCAACCAACCTGCAATTTTAGGATTAATCGTGCTTCAAGGAAAATGGATGAAAGATAAGAGGAACAAATGTGCAACATGATATGCTTAGTCAAGCAGTCATATAGACTCCATCTCAGAAAACTTCCGGGGCATGTTAATCAGCTCTATACTTCCATTCAAACAGGTAAGTATAAATCTAGAGGTATTATGATTGGCTGTATTCCATCATAAAGCCACTTTTCTAACTTTGGGACATGAGCTTCTCCATATACACACTTCATTTGTAGAACTCCAGATAAGTAGTTCAAACATCCCACTAGTCTGTGAACACTGAACATTCTATTGCAGTTCCAACCTCAGATATGGACAGTAACAGGGTTTCAAGACCTTCTTGACTTCATTTTAATATTGTTTGCTTCCATCCCTCTCACGCATCCACAATTTCTTTTTCATAGGACATTTGAAAGCTAGAAGGAGAAAGGAAAGTATTGCATATTTAGATTATTTTCTCTCTCAAAATGCGCCCAGAATTCACATCTGAGCAAGAAAATGGGAAATACTTTCAAGTCCCAGACTGTAAACATTGAATGGTTGTCATCAATGTCATCATATATGTCGTTGTCTTTAGAAGGATTTGATGTAAAAAAATTGGTTTTGACCTGACTTGACCCAGTAATAGTCACTATCCAATGTCTCATGTATCTCCCAATTTTGAACCCTGAAAAGTAACCCCTATCCATACTTCTTTTCTGATTTTCCCATCTTACACACTTAAACATAAAATTAATCATTACTACCAAGTAAATCGGTGTAAATGTTTTAAGTCCAAAATAAACTGAATACATTCCACAAATAACATCTAATATATCTGACAAATAATGAAAAGATTTTTTTTTATCAGCAGTAATTCTATGTTATTTTTAAAAATGCACATTTAGATGCTCTAGTAGCAAGAGAATCATTTCCACTTTGTGCTGTGTGATAAAAACAAAATATTCACCTAGCTCATGGCTGACAAAAATAAGTCACATTTATGAGGTAAGATCTTAGAAATTAAACTCGTCTGGATTCACTACCAGTCAATATCAGATGCTTTCCTGAGTTATGTATGTAAGCAGAAGAAAAAGCAAGAAATTGGCCTTTACTGTGATGGAACACTTGTAGAGGTAACTTGACTATAATGAAAAAGTACCAACATAAAATGTCTACTGAACATTGACAGAAAAAAATATCTGCCCCACTGGGAACTACGGGACTGGGAACAAAGGGCACTGGTTGAGTGATACAGGTGGCATTCTGAGAACCAAAGGCATTCCAAAGAACATAAAATCATAGAATCATAGAATCACAAAGTCATAGAATCATGGAATGGTTTGGGTTGGAAGAGGCCTTTAAGATCATGTAGTTTCAACTCTCCTGCTATAGGCAGGAACATCTCCCTCTAGACCAGGTTGCTCAAAGCCCCATCCAGCCTGGCCTTGAATGCCCCCAGGGACAGGGCATTTGCAGCCTCACTGGACAACCTTTTCCAGTGTCTCACAACCGGTAAAGTATTTCTCCCTAATATCTAGGCCAAATCCACCCTCTTGCAGTTTAAAACTATTTTCTCTTGTTCTGTCACTACCTGCCCTTCTAAAAAGTCCTCCCCCCCCCCCCTCCCCCCCCCCCCCCCCCAGCTTTCCTGTAGGGCCCCTTCAAGTACTGGATGGCCTCCATGGAGCCTTCTCTGCTCCAGTCTGAAATACCACAGCTCTCTCAGCCTGTCCTCATGGGGGAGGTGCTCCAGCCCTCTGATCAACTGCATGGCCCTCCTCTGCACCCACTCCAACAACTCCGTGTCCTTCTTGTGTTGGGGGCCCCAGAACTGGACGCACTACTCCAGGTGGGGTCTCATGAGAGCAGAGTAGAGGGGCAGAATCACTTTCCTTGACTTGCTGATCACACTTTTCTTGATGCAACTAAGGATATGGTTGGCCTTCTGAGCTGCAAGTGCACACTACACATTACAACATTCCTAAATCCTTTCCTCAGAGCTGCTCTCACCTGAAGCCATTCTCCGCCCAGCCTATATCTGTGCTTGAGAATGCCCAGAACCAGGTGCAGGACATTGCACTTGGCCTTGTTGATCTTCATAAGGATGGCATGGACCCACTTCTCAATCCCGTCCCAGTCCTTCTAGATAGTATCCCTTCCCTCTAGCTTGTCACTTTTCTCTAGAATGCCACTCATCATTGTTCTCCACTTGGACACTGAGCCATTGACCACAACTCTCTGAGTGTGACCATCTAGACAACTCCTCATCCAGTGAGTGGTCCATCCATCAAGTCATTTCTCTCCAATTTGACAGCCAGGATATCATGCAGGACAGTGTCAAATGCTCTGCACAAGCTCAGGTGGATGACGCCAGTTGCTCTTCCTTTATCTGCTTGACACTGTAATGTCATAATAAAAGGCCACTTACTTTGTCAGGCACGACTCACCCTTGGTGAAGCCACATTTGCTAACACAAATCACCTCATCTTTATTTTCCAAGATGCCATCAATAACAGTAGAACAGCAAGATGAGAAACAACCTATTTCCTAAGAACATGGAAAGTTGTCCAGGAACTCATCACGAGAAACTTTTCTCATTAAGGAAAATAAAGAAAATTGGAAATATCTTCTCTTGACTGTCTCAGGAGGGAGATGATAGAAATTAACAGCATCCATTGGTTGCCTGACATGGCATTCTCTATGCCCTATTCCCTCTTATTTCTCTATGATATAAAAACAGCCTGATTCCTACCTAAAGTGATGTCTTTCTGAAAAACTTCCCATAGTATCATTTAAAGAGAGTACCTTTGCTGCAATACTGGTTGTCTCTTAAAGCCCAGAGTGACTCCTACCTACACTCTGCAGCAATCAACATCACACAATATGGATCACCTTTGAAGTGAGGCTCTGCTACTTCACTCTCCTTTTTGGGTCCAACTCCACCATGAGGTGGAGATATCTTCTGACACTTCTGTGCTACTGTCAGTGTTTTCATCATACATCTAAAACACTACATCATCCCAGTTACTCAGATACAAATTATTCTACCTGAAACCAGGACATTTAGAAAAACAAAGCCTCTGTATCTTTGTGATCTTACTGAATCCTACAGTCCCACTGTTGTGACTTCTCTGTACCCACAGGCCAAGTGACCACATCTACTGTGACAGACTAAAAGCTGAAGCACAGCTGAAGCAGTGCATAGACAGATTAGTGAATGATTAGTGATAGAAAAGTGAATATTGGTTCTGTGCAGAGCTTTTCATATTGCTGTAGAGAGAATTGTCTTGAAAATGCTGTAAGTTAATTATTTCCTAATATTTTAAAGTTTCTTCAGACACTAATCCTGTACAGAGCTTCTAAAAGAAGCATGTGCAGCAGGAACAATTTCATATTCAGAGCTGTGACAGTCTTTTCAGAATTCACATACTCCCTTTAGGCCATTTTTTATCCTAAATCCAGGAAACCTAGTTTCTGGCAGGCACAAACTTTTATCATCTTGGTCTCCTGTGGACTCATGTAATTACCATCATAGTACAGAGCACTAGAAATGATCATCTTTTAGCTTTTCCATATTTACTTCTTTCCTTTTCAATTTCCAATTCATGAAACACTTTTTACTATATGCTGATACTTCCAATGACACTAAAGAAAAATAAGAATAACACTACTCACAGTCTTCTTTTAGGCACTAAACAGACAGTTTTAACACATTGATCCACAGCAATCAAAAAAAAAAAAATTGTTCTCACAGACAGTATGAAAGACAAAACCAGCATGGAAATCAGAATGATAAAATCGTCCATTTTTGCCAAATAAGAAACAACAGGAGACAAGCTGCACTACAACCAAATGTCACTATTACTTTAATTACAAGAAAAAAATATAAACTAAGAGCTTTCATTTGTTCAGATTTCTTTGACAGCATGAGTAGCGCAAGTTCAATCACTCAAAAACTCTACTCAGTCACACTGGGAAAGATGCTCTTTGTTGGTGGAGTTGTTTTTTTTTTTTTTCTCCTCTTTAGTGATTTTGTATTGAATGCAGATCTCAAGAGATGAAACAGCTATGATTTCTTGTGAATTAAGACCATTTGGGTTTCAAAGATAATAGGACCCTTAAGAGAAAAACTAACATGAAAGAATTTGGGGGGGGGGGGGGGGGCAACGACATAGACATAATGATTCCTCTGGTTCTAAAAATTATCCTTCCAGGCTCATAATAAAGGAGATCTTCAGGGTTGGAATAAATATGAGTTCACACTCATTAACATCCCTATAGAACTGAGACAACAAATTGTCAAAATACATGACTTAGATACCTTTCTTTTTTTCAGGTAGATGGTAGCTACAGATGGTTGGCTAGAAATATGTAATTATTAAGCATAGTGAAATGTCTTGTTGTACCAGGATGAAATGTGACTTCCAAAAAGTAGGTTTATACTTGGGTCTATCAAAATTACATTGATTGATTCTGTTTTCAGTTCTTATCACCAATTCATATGAGCTTCAAAAAAAAAAAAAAAGAGAGAGAGAGAGATGTGTTCTCAAATCAAGTTTCAGAATATTATTTAGGTAATAAAGAAGGAAGGAAAGAATACTGGAGATGGTACTATGGAAGAAGTACCTCGTATGTTATTCTTTGCCTCAACAGAAGTTTCATGAATTTGGGCCAATATCAGCATTTCACAGCTGATCATCACAAGTTTTTTGCTTTGTCAGTCACATATTTGATTAGCTAATTACTTCTTCTCTTTCCTTCTACTTCTCTCACGTCATATTAATTGTTGTCAACCCTTTCATTAACACACCTGCACAAACATAAATGCAAAAAGAATACTGCATATAATTCTTTCCAACCTTCAGTTTCTTCACTGCTTTGAGTCATTCTTTGGAATCCAAGTTTCTTTTCCTGAAGTTTCCTGAAACAGTACTTCAGATAGGGCCTCCCAGTCTGAATCAGCCTTCTTCCTTCATTGTATTCATTCAGGATGTTGGTCCTTAAATACCACTCTCTCTGCTGTCATATATTTCTGAACAAAATGTTTTATACAGCTCAGTAAGATTATCCCACGTTTTATTCATTTGCTATCTGTCACCAGCTTTCTTGAGAAAAAAAAAACAAATAAACATTTTTTTATCCCTTTCTTTGCACAAAGGTAAGAATATCTTCTTCAGATTTACACTTTAATTTTTACTACATAAGCTGATTGGTCAGAATACAACTGTTACACTAGACTAATTTGCTTTTTCCTCTTGTAACATTTGTCAGTAGAAAGTGACAATTAAATGTATTTCCATAATTTAAATATTTTGAAAATAAAATCTTGCACTGTTATCCGCATTTCTGTATCTACACAGATAACCCATATCATCACAAAATATAACACATTTGACTGTGCTTCTTAAAGGCATATTTTCAGTATAGCATTGAATTTAAATTGAAAAAAAAAAAAAAAAAAGTGTTTCTATTACAAAAAGCATTTATCCACCATTTCCTTTTATTATTCATTGTGTTCTGGATTTCCCAGCTTCCTTGTAACTCAGTATTTGAAAAGCTCAGTAATTATTTTTAAGCAAAACTGGCTTTTTCTGGTCAGTCTTTGAGCATAGTCAGTCATTAAGGATCCTAAGCAATTAAGAAAGTTTAAAGATTTTGTTTTGGGTTCTTTCTTGTTTTCATCCACTGCGTTAACTGCTTACCTAATACTCCCTTGTTTCAAAAAATGAAGTATTCTTAATGGTCTGAAACTCCTTGAGACCAAAAGTAAATTCCAGTATTGCTTGTGACCATACATAGCTGGACTCTAAGCTCAATGGCATGATCCAGTCCCCATGGATCAGCATCAGTCAGGTATTGTACTAACAAATTCATATTGATTTGGACAATCTTATCCATCACTAATAAAGGAACTACAATACTGTGAAAAATAATAGCAACAGCAATATGTACAGTAGATGAGGAAATAATGCTACAGCTCCTTGTAGATATGATGTAATTTTCATTGTAGTAAGTGTACTGGAAATCCAAATAATGGGCAGAGTTATCAAGTTGAATCTAAATAAATATCAAAAGAAACACGAATAAGCTAATTATATTTAAATACAGTCAGAAACAATGAGAGACAACACGACACACACAAACACAAAAAAATTTCTTTAGCATTTGTCCATTTTCATTTTTGTAAACTTAAATATAGTAAATATGAATCCCACTCTGTTTCTGTCATTTTGCAGACCTAGATCATAGCTACTTCCATCTAAATATATTCCAGGAAAATATATATTTTATATATATATATTCATGCACTAGTGCATGAATGCTTGGCTGCTTCTGATCTGTATTGTAATGGGAGGATACAACAGTAGCTTCTTGCTAAATCTATATTGCATTATTGCATATATGCAGGGGTACATGAAATATGGAGCTGTTCCTGTAAATCTTCCTCTATTCAGCCATGTAGCAAGTAAACCTTCTCATATATTTTTTTTTCCCCTAGAGTGTCTCATTTAAGGATGTACAGCACCAATTAAAATCATTCCATTATGAGACTGTTTCTCAAAAATAGTGTTCCAAAATGCAGACTATATACATAGGCCAAGTGTACAACTTTCTGAAAGAACAGTTTAGTTGCACTTGTGTCTGATTTATAGTAGAAGTATACCTGCTGGAAAAAATATATATTTTTTTAATTCAACTTCTAAGTAAATTTAAAAACTAAAACTAATCTTTGCACTCAAACTATGAACTTGTATGCTCATAAGCTATGTAGACAATGCAAATTTCTTTCTGCATAGACAAAATACACAAGGGCTGCTTCAAAAGTAATGTCTCTTATTTTGTAATGTTGGCCCATGCTATCACAGACAGATGTTGGTGGTACGGCAGTAGAGGTGGATCCTTCCCACCAGTATCCCATTAAACTTTGTTGCCCTGTGACTGATGGCTGCAGAGGGACACTGATGGAATGACATCTGACATGGAAGCGCAAATGAAGCAAAGTTGTGTCAGTTTCTCCATGTGGCCCTCACTGGCATTCATCAGCACTCTTTTTCTTGCATTGATGGAGCCCAGTCAGTGGATGTGAGCCCAGGGAGGCAATCGGTGGTGCATTTTGGCAGAAGTGACTGTGACATGAAAGACAAGCCCTGCACAGCTGACACACCACCAAGTGAAGAGTGTCTTGGTAAACTTTAGAAACTATGATGGCAACATTGCAATATCTCAAAGTTTTTGTCATGTGCATTCCACAAATGCTTCAACAGGAAAGAAAGAACACTAAGCAAAGTGACAGTTTCCTGGACTGCATACCATGATGAGACATGGTGTTACTGCTATGAGCCAGAGGCAAAATGGCGTTCCATGGAGAGGTCTGATATGGAAATTCTCATGTGTAACAGACCAGTGAAAAACACTTAGAAAGGTCCCTTCCAACCTTAGCTATACTTTGGCTCCATGATTTCCGTCAAGGATCTTCCTGAACTGAAAAAAGCATCATAATTCATCATAAATTATGAGGACTTCACATTAAATACCATGCCTTTTTCCCAGAGATCAGCAACAATTTACTATTTAACCCTGGAGCTGCTGCTGGGCTGTGTTTGATTCGTAACAGTTTTCTAAGATGTACATTCTGAGGGGATGGGGTATGAAAAAGCTCCCCTATCTCTATATGTTTTGTTTCTAAAGAGATGAATTAGAATTCATTTCAACTACTATAATCATATGTAGCAATTCTAAGTAATAGAATATAATTTTAAAAACTCAAAGAATTCAAAGTCCTTGCATGTGTGTGGGTTTTGTTTTGTTTTTTGGAAAACACCAGTAAGTCAAGGGAAAAGGAGCTTACTGTGTGAACAAAAACTGTCTCCTAACTGAGCTAAGGAAAGTAGTTTCTCTTGCAGCAGGCCAAATTACTACTTGAACTGACCCATTTCAAGCCACAGCTAGATCACTGAAAATCTGACCCACATACCACTATTATGGAATGTTACCTTCCTCCACTTCCTGACCTGCTAATCTATAGCCCATGGAATAGAATCAGTTCTCAGGTTTTTCTGTGATTGTCATCACTATGGTGTTAAAAATAAATAAATAAATAGATAAATAAAATAATGTTTCTGGATTCCTTGCTAGATCCATAGCGAGAACTGTCCAATTTCATTTGCCAATCTGCACACAAAACTTTCTAGCTATATTTAAAATATATAAATCTCCTTCTTATGTGGAGAAAGGAAAAATAACTTAACACAGATATCCTCAGAATTTATTAGCAATGTAAGACAAATTTATTCATACCACTTAAGGGATGAAATGCTGGGGCTTTGTAGTTTCTACTGTGAGAAAAGGAACAATAAAAGAACATAGAAAAAAGTGCTGAAATGGAGCTGTCCTGGTTGCTGAGCTGTACTTTTTGACAGTAAGAAGATTAGAGCAGGGCTGGCAGCTCCTACTGTAAGGAGATTAACTGAAGCCCCAGAAACAGTGAGCTCAAATGTCCAAGACTTCAAGCATCAGGGTCAGCTCCACTCTGTCATATACATCCTCACAGACTGTGACCCTATTTTATCAGCCCAAGTTCTGGCAACTTGAATGCTCAGTATCAAGGTGCATCAGCAGGACACAGGAGACAGTTTACTAGGCTGTGGGTTTCCAAGTAACTGGACTAATTTCCCAAAACTTAGACTTTACAGCAAGCTTGGGCAAGTTTCTCAACAGCTCATCAGCTCATCTAAGTCCCTCCAAAAAGCTCAAAGCAGAAAGTGTACTGAAATATAAATATGATGTAAATAGAAAAATTGCAGCTTAAAGCCCTGTGCACTCTAAAGTAACATCACTTAAAGCTCAGACCTGGCATGTAGGAACAAGTTCACAAAAAGATCACTCACAAAAACAAAGATTCTTTTTGCTAGCTTTTAACTTGCCAAATTAATGAAGCCTAAAGAAACATATGTTATTTAAAGGAACTTCAATAAAACACAGAATGTTGCAGTTGATGTGGCTCCTTCCAATAACCAATTTCTTTCACTGCATGGAGTCTTTCAGATTTAAGCAGAGGTGCGGTATGGACTATAAACAGAGATTTTGATATGTTACTTCATGCAGAAACTCTTATTATCTGCAAATAATTCAACTTACAAAGGGAGAAGTAGACCAGTAAGCAAATTTACCACGTTTATTCCAAAGTTATTTCCAAGTTTCAGTTGGAATCATTGTATATTTTCTGGATGATAGTGAGTTTTAAAATGGACCTCTATGGAAATATAGAAGTTAGACTACACACAACAGATGTGGCACATCTGAACTGTAATTTTACTTTTGCCTTTAAGATATTTATATATGTTATACATGCTGCAGATAAATATAAGACATCATGGTACTTATAAATAATTAGTCCTCAAGCATTTAAAAGAAACAGAAAACTCTTAGGCATGATCAACCAGGTGACCATAGAAAAAAAGAACATGATACTTTATGGAATGTTTTTTGATAGCATTGCTTTGATATGGTTATGCTTACATTATTCTTTTTTTATTCATTTCCTTCTAGGAAATAAAGAGACTGATACAAAGGTAAAGCCTTGATATAACAACTCTAGTTATATCAAAGTTAAAAATATTTTAAAAGAAGTATTCCAAAACCAAAAGATATACGGACAGTTGGAGCTGCTGCTACTTTCATGTGTAATTAAATACTCTCTTCTGATGCACCACTTTATACAATTAGTTCCAGAAATATCAGTATCTCAATAGCTTAACAAGAATAATGCTGAATAATAGGAATCCAACAATGCATCTGTAAGGTGGTTCATCAGGAAGCAAGATCAAGCATAAGGTGAAAGCAGAAGATATAACTGTCATTCACATATCCATGCAGTGATTTTTCTTCTCATAAAGTTGAAGTTAAATGAAGCTATACTCAGCAAGGCGATTGAAAACTGCACAGAATGTGTTAAAACAAAGAAGTTTCAAATTTTCATTATACTGTATGAACTGAAAAATGCATGACTTCAGACCTTGGTAATACTAGAATATAAATCATATTTGGAGTCAACATAAAGCACCTGATTTCAGGGTTGCTTAATGTGAAGAACACCACACACAGAACATTACTGGTCATTCATCAGGTAAGTTAAATGCTAGAATGTGTTTTGTTTGTTTTTTCTCTAGCGGAGAGAAAGCTATTTTTAGAAAGATGAGAACTATTTTTAAAAATAGACACTTGGATGTGTTCTCTCCTTCCCTCCACCCCATCAGTGCCCCGCATTTAAAGCAGGCTTCCTTCTGTTTCCATTCTGAGAGATGACTGGCAGTTCTGGTGCGTTTCTATTGCCAGACTAAATGAGTTTCCTTTCTCCCTCTCTACTTCTTTACAGCTCAGGGATTCAGGGAGAAAGAAGTTCTATATTCTTGAAATTTTATTTATTTATTTATTTATTTATTTATTTTACAAAACCTCAATACTTCTGTTACACATTTGATTTTGAATATTTAATGTGTCTCTGTGGGAAATGGGGATCAGTGTGTCTGAAGAAATG